>NW_019392683.1:1677902-1682279 GCF_000648675.2 Cimex lectularius
CAAGTAGCGGAATGCTACAGAGGTAAACAAACAATATCATTTGGAAGAGGATTAATAAGTGTTGACATTCATACAAATGAGTAATCCTGTAAACGTAAACAGAATATTTTATATAGATTTTTTTTAATGAAAACTTAAAATCCTGCATTATTTTCCGGACAACCCGATATCTTATGAGGATTTTTTTGTCAGTGTAGCCCTTTTTAAGAATTTCCGTGGCACAAGCGTTGATATCATGTTTGTAACAGCGCCCCCAAATGGGTTTCAGCTTGAAAGACCGAGATGTACTTCTCTAATGAGTTTGATTACTCATTTTTTGTAAACAATATACCTGATCCAGTTCTTCATTTGTTCGGACGCCATCTTTCTCATAGCATCGTATTTTATTTTCTCCTGATTGCTTCTTCTTTAACTTTATAGGATGTTACAAAGCGAGGTTCTAGTATCATGTAGTCAGGACCGCGCTGGCGGAGCGGTAAGTCCAACGGTTCTTGGTTCGAACCCCATGGCTTTTTAATTGATTATTGAAAGTGTTGCAAAGTGGTTTGACCCCTCGTCCGCGACATCCAACGGGCGGTTGTACGTTAAGCCCTCCTGTTTGACTTTTTGCTAATAATTAATTTGCTTTTTTGTTAGTCCCAATTTCTAGGTTTTGTATAGGTATATTCCTTAGTATATGACTTCCGTGGAAGTAGGTAGCTCCTTGTTATTGCCGTATAGTGTACGATAAAATATTGGCTATCTCAAAACTTTATGTCGAACATAACCTTATGGAATCATCGTCTCCACTATCTTTCAGGCCTCAGGTCATGAAAGGTACAATGATGCTATGGATCGAATATTTAATACATGAAAACAATTCCTTATTTGTATGTAAAAAAATGTACAATCTGAAAGTGTTTCTCATGGGGGATGTGAGAAAGGCGTATAAATCCAATCAAAACAGACACCAAGACGATGGAGGTCGCAAAACACACAATCCTTATCTGGTCTATCAATACTTTCTTCTTTTTGTACTTTTACTTCGTTTCATATTCAATTCCTGATTGTTTTACCAGGCCTTTTTGAAAACAATATCCAGACGTTAGAATTGTAGAAAATGAGGCTCGGTGATTGTCTATTTGTCTTTTCCCTTGGAGTAAACCGATCCGAAATAGAAAGGTTCGTCATTTGTATAAACCGTTTTAATAAACAATAAATGGTATGTTAATTTTTTAATTTTTCCTTTTTTTTCCCACTGGCGTTCTTAAGTGGCCGGGCCCACGAGGAAGGAACATTGACCTTTTTTCATAATACAGCACTCGAGATAAAAGGAACGTTAATAAGAGATCCCTTCCTTCGTCTAATAGACAGACCTATAATCCTTCTTTTTTTATAGATAGAACATATCGGTATAAACGAAAAAACCGATGCGGGTTAATCTTTTTATATTCTGTAAACTTCGAGCATTTCCAGGAATTTTTAATTCAAACTGATATTCGGATTATTTGAATAGAGATTAGCTAAGATTAGTTGTTTATTTGTGTCAAAAATATAGATAAGAATGTCATATTATTAAATTTTGTTTGCTATTATAACCTGTCTATGTTAAACTATAATACAATTAATTAAGGTTTTGAGTTGAGTTAAAAAAGTCAATGGCACGAGCGGGATTCGAACCCACGATCTTCGGCTAGATACGCCGCTGCTCAACCACTTGAGCTATCATGACCTCGATCCACTCGGACACTAACTTTCCATCTCAACCCCACCTTTTGAATTTTCCCTCCTTTTTGCCATTTTGCAATCCGAATCCCGCTCGTGCCATTGACTTTTTTATCTCAACTAAAAACCTTAATTAATATATTAATTGGTCAAGCGGACCACGAAATGAGTGAAGTTAAACTATAAGTTGCACAATTTGGCTTTGTGAACTTTTCACAAATTTTCAAGTTTTAAAACTATTAATTAATTAACTAATTAATTAATCTTTTTATATAAAGTATTGGTCGAGATGAAAAAGTTAGTATCAAGAGAGGGATTCGAACCCACGACCTTCGGCTCAACACGCTGCGGCCTAACCACTTGAGCTATCGTGACTTCGACCACTCGGACACTAACTTCCCATCTCAACCTACTCTTGAATTTCCCCTCTTTTTCGCCATTTTTCAAATGCCGTGTAATCTATTCGATTCTCGCGGACAAATGAAATGGCCACGGAGAGCTTTAGTGAAGATATACTTCATTTTGCTTAATAAATCCATTGGATTTCAAGTACCGATTGACCTAATAACCTCTTCCAATTAATTATTCTTTATGTAAGGTATTGGTCGAGATGAAAAAGTTAGTATTACGGGCGGGATTCGAACCCACGAACTTCAGCTCAATACGCCGCTGCTCTAACCACTTGAACTATGGTGACTTCTTAACATTATGGATTTTCAAACTAAATTTCTTTAAAATTACCCTTAAGATAAAATTTTAGACACTTTTGGCCGTGTTATTTTGCCTTAACTGAGCAGTACAAGTTCAGAATAGCTAAGTATGCCGAATGTTTGCAAGAGAAGAAAACACTAGCTTGATGTTTTCAAATTAGCATTTCATTTATATGCGAGCCAGTGGGCTCCGATTCTCTCCTCATTAAGCAAGACTCTGAATTGTAATAGGTACGGCTTAGCTAAAGACGAAAATAGAAGGGGATCACGCCCTATGTCAGGGGACTTCTTCACTTCTTGGAATTGATGTCTGATTGGCGGACTTCACGTCAAACCACGTCGGTCCGCTATCGCTGCCATAAGCTCGGAAGACCCAGTCAAACATCTGGGGTTAACATTGAACGGCACCAGACCGTTATTAGCATACAATGATGAATTCGTAGAGTACAAGATTAAACAATGAGTTACATGGGCCGCGGAATAAAACATCAGGATCGTGTATGCATTCTGGCAGTGATTTTTTTTTCAAGTTTAAAACTATTCCATGGGTCAAAAACAGTAAAAAGATTATTATAGTAATTTCATATAATAAATAAACACTATTGAATACTTCAGAAATAAATATCTTAAGACCAAGAGCACACAATTTTTTTTATCAAGTGCTTGGTACTGAGTTCGACTTCAGCAAATTTCTTCGATATTTGTTTTTAAAAACTCATAAAAATGCACTGTTTATAGTGCATTGCGTATTAGGAATGAAAGGATTAAGTCGATTAAGTATAGTACTTGGCCATTGTGTTTATAAACTATGATTCCTTACATGGAAACCCTCTTATTACTTCTATTTCTTTATTATTTCTCCACCCCTTGAAACAGGGCGCAGTAACTTTTTTAAAGTAATAAAAAGAGACGATTATAGGCGAAAAAGACGATTGTAGACAGTGCTTGTAAAGGAGGTATGGGCAAGGGAAGTGGTTCTTCAAAGGGATTACTGATATCCATTTATGTTTAGTGGTCTAATTGGCCATATTAATTATTTCAATTAATTATTCTTTTTCTGTAAGGTCGTGGTTGAGATGAAAAAGTGGATCGAAGTCACGATAGCACAAGTGGTAGAGCAGCGGCGTATCTAGCCAAAGGTCGTGGGTTCGAATCCCACTCGTGACACTAACTTTTTCATTTAAACCTTACTTAAAGATTAATTAATTGAAAGAAGTTATTTGGTCAATCGGACCACAAATATAATGGACTTTATAATAACAATAATTAATATGGTCAATTAGACCAGTAAATATAAATGGATAATATAATAAATAAAAAAGTATTCAATTAACTAACAATTCGCTGTGGTCATTTTCACAAGTAGCTGTGAATCGAATCCTGATTATACTAAATTTGAAAAATTGCAAAAAGAGGGAAAATGCGAAAGGTTGTAGGTATTGAGCCGAAGGTCGTGGGTTCGGATCCCACACGTGACACCGACTTTTTCATCTCCACCAAGACCTTACATAAAAAGAATAATTTATATATTATTCTTTATTTATTGCTATACTCAACGAAGCAACGTCTCATTTTTTCATATTATATTGATCTAAACAACATGAGGAAGGAGATGAAGATATTGAGAAATGACATTGACAAAAAAAGTATGAAATTATACAATGCAAGAAAATTTTAGATTAAAAAAGAATGAATTTATACAATGCTAGAAAATTTTAGATTAAAAAAGAATGGATTTATACAATGCTAAAGAAATTTAGATTTAAAAAAAGAATGAATTTATACAATGCTAGAAAATTTTAGATTAAAAAAGAATAAATTTATACAATGCTATAAAATTTTAGATTAAAAAAAGAATGAATTTAGACAATGCTAGAAAATTTTAGATAAAAAAAATGAATTTATACAATGCTAGAAAATGTTAGATTAAAAAAGAATGAATTTATACAATGCTAGAAAATTT